>NC_134690.1:222029765-222054765 GCF_050947455.1 Rhinoderma darwinii | reverse complement strand
GCACTGAGCAAACGCACCTCGCGGGAGCGAGAGGTACCGGCGCCCGCCTTAGCAGGACCGCCGGGCTTTTTGGGACACCGGCCGTAGGTGGCCGGGGGCGAAACAGACCCGGACGGTGTGGGAGGAAGACGCGCTCGCCGTAACCGACAGTGCTCCAAAGCACTGCCGAGCGAGTGGTCCCTCCGCCGCCGGGTCGCGGGGAGCCAGATCGATCTGAGGAGTCTTGGACAAATTCCAAAGACTCAAACGGCACGGGAGCACGTGCTCCTCTCACAGCTTAACGACAGGTGGCCGAGGCCGACGGGGACTTCCAGGTGGCCGGCATGACGTGCCACTACATACCGGTCACACCATGGAAGTCCTTCTCGGGTTGGACCAGGTGCAGCTCCCGCTAGAACGTGCAGCACGTCCTCCTTCACGGTACTCTCGGTTGGACTCGCCAATGTGGCCGAGCTCCTACAACTGCTGGTCGGCCTGGGACTCCAGAAAGAATGCACCAAAGTTCTTTCGTGGAAGTCAAGGTGCACCGGACCGACCAGCCAACGAGGCCTTCCAGGAGGCCGGCATGACGTGCCACTACATACCGGTCACACCATGGAAGTCCTTCTCGGCCACAAACGGTTAGGACTTCCCGCTAGGAAGAACCGTAGGGACTTGGAACGCGGAGCAGAAATGCCCTCTCACAGGATTTCAGGTGAAGGAGATATTTGCACCCCTAAAAGTGTCACCACCTCAAATACACCGGGGTAAGGTGCCAACTTACCCGGGCTCCTGGAACTGCTGCCCGGCTGAAGCCCAAAATAAAAACCTCATAGGGTTTTTCCTCCAAAACGTCAATGAAGACAGACCTGCCAGCGAGGCCGACGGGGACTTCCAGGAGGCCGGCATGACGTGCCACTACATACCGGTCACACCATGGAAGTCCTTCTCGGGTTGGACCAGGTGCAGCTCCCGCTAGAACGTGCAGCACGTCCTCCTTCACGGTACTCTCGGTTGGACTCGCCAACGTGGCCGAGCTCCTACAACTGCTGGTCGGCCTGGGACTCCAGAAAGAATGCACCAAAGTTCTTTCGTGGAAGTCAAGGTGCACCGGACCGACCAGCCAACGAGGCCGACGGGGACTTCCAGGAGGTCGGCATGACGTGCCACTACATACCGGTCACACCATGGAAGTCCTTCTCGGCCATAAACGGTTAGGACTTCCCGCTAGGAAGAACCGTAGGGACTTGGAACGCGGAGCAGAAATGCCCTCTCACAGGATTTCAGGTGAAGGAGATATTTGCACCCCTAAAAGTGTCACCACCTCAAATACACCGGGGTAAGGTGCCAACTTACCCGGGCTCCTGGAACTGCTGCCCGGCTGAAGCCCAAAATAAAAACCTCATAGGGTTTTTCCTCCAAAACGTCAATGAAGACAGACCTGCCAGCGAGGCCGACGGGGACTTCCAGGAGGCCGGCATGACGTGCCACTACATACCGGTCACACCATGGAAGTCCTTCTCGGGTTGGACCAGGTGCAGCTCCCGCTAGAACGTGCAGCACGTCCTCCTTCACGGTACTCTCGGTTGGACTCGCCAACGTGGCCGAGCTCCTACAACTGCTGGTCGGCCTGGGACTCCAGAAAGAATGCACCAAAGTTCTTTCGTGGAAGTCAAGGTGCACCGGACCGACCAGCCAACGAGGCCGACGGGGACTTCCAGGAGACACCATGAGAGGGCCGGTGCCTATCGCTCACACCCTGGAAGTCACTCTCGGCCACGAACGGTTAGGACTTCCCGCTAGGAAGAACCGTTGGGACTTGGAACTCAAAACCTAAATGCCCTCTCACAGGATTTCAGGTGAAGGAGATATTCACACCCCTAAAAGTGTCACCACCTCAAATACACTGGGGTAAGGTGCCAAAGTACCCGGGCTCCTGGAACTGCTGCCCGGCTGAGGCCCAAAATAAAAACCTCATAGGGTTTTTCCTCCAAAACGTCAATGAAGACAGACCTGCCAGCGAGGCCGACGGGGACTTCCAGGAGGCCGGCATGGCGTGCCACTACATACCGGTCACACCATGGAAGTCATTCTCGGGTTGGACCAGGTGCAGCTCCCGCTAGAACGTGCAGCACGTCCTCCTTCACGGTACTCTCGATTGGAGTCGCCAACGTGGCAGAGCTCCTACAACTGCTGGTCGGCCTGGGACTCCAGAAAGAATGCACCAAAGTTCTTTCGTGGAAGTTCAGGTGCAGCGGACCGACCAGCCAACGAGGCCGACGGGGACTTCCAGGAGACACCATGAGAGGGCCGGTGCCTATCGCTCACACCCTGGAAGTCACTCTCGGCCACGAACGGTTAGGACTTCCCGCTAGGAAGAACCGTTGGGACTTGGAACTCAAAACCTAAATGCCCTCTCACAGGATTTCAGGTGAAGGAGATATTCACACCCCTAAAAGTGTCACCACCTCAAATACACCGGGGTAAGGTGCCAAAGTACCCGGGCTCCTGGAACTGCTGCCCGGCTGAGGCCCAAAATAAAAACCTCATAGGGTTTTTCCTCCAAAACGTCAATGAAGACAGACCTGCCAGCGAGGACGACGGGGACTTCCAGGAGGCCGGCATGACGTGCCACTACATACCGGTCACACCATGGAAGTCATTCTCGGGTTGGACCAGGTGCAGCTCCCGCTAGAACGTGCAGCACGTCCTCCTTCAAGGTACTCTCGATTGGAGTCGCCAACGTGGCCGAGCTCCTACAACTGCTGGTCGGCCTGGGACTCCAGAAAGAATGCACCAAAGTTCTTTCGTGGAAGTCAAGGTGCACCGGACCGACTAGCCAACGAGGCCGATGGGGACTTCCAGGAGGCCGGCATGACGTGCCACTACATACCGGTCACACCATGGAAGTCCTTCTCGGCCACAAACGGTTAGGACTTCCCGCTAGGAAGAACCGTAGGGACTTGGAACGCGGAGCAGAAATGCCCTCTCACAGGATTTCAGGTGAAGGAGATATTCGCACCCCTAAAAGTGTCACCACCTCAAATACACCGGGGTAAGGTGCCAACTTACCCGGGCTCCTGGAACTGCTGCCCGGCTGAAGCCCAAAATAAAAACCTCATAGGGTTTTTCCTCCAAAACGTCAATGAAGACAGACCTGCGAGCTAGGCCGATGGGGACTTCCAGGAGGCCGGCATGGCGTGCCACTACATACCGGTCACACCATGGAAGTCATTCTCGGGTTGGACCAGGTGCAGCTCCCGCTAGAACGTGCAGCACGTCCTCCTTCACGGTACTCTCGATTGGAGTCGCCAACGTGGCCGAGCTCCTACAACTGCTGGTCGGCCTGGGACTCCAGAAAGAATGCACCAAAGTTCTTTCGTGGAAGTTCAGGTGCAGCGGACCGACCAGCCAACGAGGCCGACGGGGACTTCCAGGAGGCCGGCATGACGTGCCACTACATACCGGTCACACCATGGAAGTCCTTCTCGGCCACGAAGGGTTAGGACTTCCCGCTAGGAAGAACCGTTGGGACTTGGAACGCGGAGCAGAAATGCCCTCTCACAGGTTTTCAGGTGAAGGAGATATTCGCTCCCCTAAAAGTGTCACCACCTCAAATACACCGGGGTAAGGTGCCAACTTACCCGGGCTCCTGGAACTGCTGCCCGGCTGAAGCCCAAAATAAAAACCTCATAGGGTTTTTCCTCCAAAACGTCAATGAAGACAGACCTGCGAGCTAGGCCGACGGGGACTTCCAGGAGGCCGGCATGGCGTGCCACTACATACCGGTCACACCATGGAAGTCATTCTCGGGTTGGACCAGGTGCAGCTCCCGCTGGAACGTGCAGCACGTCCTCCTTCACGGTACTCTCGATTGGAGTCGCCAACGTGGCCGAGCTCCTACAACTGCTGGTCGGCCTGGGACTCCAGAAAGAATGCACCAAAGTTCTTTCGTGGAAGTTCAGGTGCAGCGGACCGACCAGCCAACGAGGCCGACGGGGACTTCCAGGAGACACCATGAGAGGGCCGGTGCCTATCGCTCACACCCTGGAAGTCACTCTCGGCCACGAACGGTTAGGACTTCCCGCTAGGAAGAACCGTTGGGACTTGGAACTCAAAACCTAAATGCCCTCTCACAGGATTTCAGGTGAAGGAGATATTCACACCCCTAAAAGTGTCACCACCTCAAATACACCGGGGTAAGGTGCCAAAGTACCCGGGCTCCTGGAACTGCTGCCCGGCTGAGGCCCAAAATAAAAACCTCATAGGGTTTTTCCTCCAAAACGTCAATGAAGACAGACCTGCCAGCGAGGCCGACGGGGACTTCCAGGAGGCCGGCATGACGTGCCACTACATACCGGTCACACCATGGAAGTCATTCTCGGGTTGGACCAGGTGCAGCTCCCGCTAGAACGTGCAGCACGTCCTCCTTCAAGGTGTTCGGGTTGGAGTCGCCAAGGTGGCCGAGCTCCTGCAACTGCTGGTCGGCCTGGGACTCCAGAAAGAATGCATCAAAGTTCTTTCGTGGAAGTTCAGGTGCAGCGGACCGACCAGCGAGCAAGGCCGACGGGAACTTCCAGGAGGCCAGCATGACGTGCCACTACATACCGGTCACACCATGGAAGTCCTTCTCGGGTTGGACCAGGTGCAGCTCCCGCAAGAACGTGCAGCACGTCCTCCTTCATGGTACTCGGTTGGAGTCACAGAGCTGGCCGAGCTCCTGCAACTGCTGGTCGGCCTGGGACTCCAGAAAGAATGCACCAAAGTTCTTTCATGGAAGTTAAGGTGCAGCGGACCGACCAGCGAACGAGGCCGACGGGGACTTCCAGGAGGCACCGTGAGAGGGCGGGCCGGTACCTATTGCTCAAACCCAGGAAGTCACTCTCGGCCAGGAACGGTTAGGACTTCCCGCTAGGAAGAACCGTTGGGACTTGGAACTCAAAACCTAGATGCCCTCTCACAGGATTTCAGGTGAAGGAGATATTCACACCCCTAAAAGTGTCACCACCTCAAATACACCGGGGTAAGGTGCCAAAGTACCCGGGCTCATGGAACTGCTGCCCGGCTGAGGCCCAAAATAAAAACCTCATAGGGTTTTTTCTCCAAAACGTCAATGAAGACAGACCTGCGAGCGAGGCCGACGGGGACTTCCAGGAGGACGGCAGGAGGTGCCACTACCTACCGGTCACACCATGGAAGTCCTTCTCGGCTTGGAACGGGAGCAGCTCCCGTTTGTACTTCCTCGTTCACGGCTTTCGGTAGGAGTTGCCGAGGTGGCCGAGCTCCTGCAACTGCAGGTCGTCTTGGGACTTCAGAAAATACCATAAAAAAAAAAGTGTTTTTTATTATGAAGGTAAAACACACAGCGGGACCGAGCCGTGAGCCAGGCCGACGGGGACTTCCAGGAGGACGGCAGGAGGTGCCACTACCTACCGGTCACACCATGGAAGTCCTTCTCGGCTTGGAACGGGAGCAGCTCCCGTTTGTACTTCCTCGTTCACGGCTTTCGGTAGGAGTTGCCGAGGTGGCCGAGCTCCTGCAACTGCAGGTCGGCTTGGGACTTCAGAAAATACCATAAAAAAAAAAAGTGTTTTTTATTATGAAGGTAAAACACACAGCGGGACCGAGCCGTGAGCCAGGCCGACGGGGACTTCCAGGAGGACGGCAGGAGGTGCCACTACCTACCGGTCACACCATGGAAGTCCTTCTCGGCTTGTACTTCCTCGTTCACGGCTTTCGGTAGGAGTTGCCGAGGTGGCCTTGCTCGTGCAACTGCAGGTGGGCTTGGGGCTTCAGGAAATAACATAAAAAAAAAAAATAATTTTTTATTAAGAAGGTAAAAAAACACCGGACCCGACCAGCGAGCGAGGCCGACGGGGACATCCAGGGCAGCGGCGTGAGAGGGCGGCTTGGTGCCGCTATCGCCGTGGAAGCAGCATTCGGCCTAAGCAGGGAACGCCTCCCGCCCTCCTCTCGTCCTGGAAGTGTTGGACTTGGGAGGCGGAGCAAGTTCTCCCTCTCACAGTATTTCAGGCGTAGGAGATATTCACACCCCTAAAAGTGTCACCTCGCCAATTACACCGGTGGGAGGTGCCAAAATGCCCGGCCTCCTGGAACTGCTGCTTGGCTGAAGGCCAAAATAAAAACCTCATAGGGTTTTTTCTCCAAAACGTGAATGAAGACAGACACGCGAGCGAGGCCGAGGGGGAGTTCCAGGAGGTCGGCATGAGGTGGCCGCGCCTACCGCTTGAGCCCTGGAAGTCCGCCGCGGGCCGGAAGTGCTTGTCGGGCGGGTGAACTACGGGACTCGCCGCGGCCGATGCCCAACTCCCACAAGGAAGCTGCCGGCATCCACAAGCTCCCACGGGGCCCCTCTATCCCCCCACGGGTGCAGAAGGCAGGCACACCGCCGCTAATAGGCGGAGCTGGCTCCCGGCCGCTGTCATGCATCACTCGCGGACCGGAAGTGCTTGGCAGCCGGGTGGACACGGCGGGACTCGCCGCGGGCGCTGTGGAGCTCCTACAGGGCTGCCCCCGGGCTGGCACAGCTTCCCCAAGGCTCCTCTATCCCCCCACGGGTGCAATAGGCAGGCACACGCCGCACACGCCGCTCGTACACGGAGATGGCTCCCGGCCGCTTTCGGTAGGAGTCACCGAGGTGGCCTTGCTCGTGCAACTGCAGGTGGGCTTGAGGCTTCCGAAAGTACCATAAAAAAAAAAAGATTTTTTTATTAAGAAGGTAAAAAAAAAAACAGCGGGACCGACCCGCGAGCTAAGCCGACGGGGACTTCCAGGAGGTCGGCATGAGGTGGCCGCTCATACCGCTCTTGCCCTGGAAGTCCGCCGAGGACCGCGGGCGCTGTGGAGCTCCCACAAGGAAGCTGCCGGCATGCAGCAGCTCCCACGGGGCCCCTCTATCCCCCCACGGGTGCAGAAGGCAGGCACACCGCCGCTAATAGGCGGAGCTGGCTCCCGGCCGCTGTCATGCATCACTCGCGGACCGGAAGTGCTTGGCAGCCGGGTGGACACGGCGGGACTCGCCGCGGGCGCTGTGGAGCTCCTACAGGGCTGCCCCCGGGCTGGCACAGCTTCCACAAGGCTCCTCTATCCCCCCACGGGTGCAATAGGCAGGCACACGCCGCACACGCCGCTCGTACACGGAGATGGCTCCCGGCCGCTTTCGGTAGGAGTCACCGAGGTGGCCTTGCTCGTGCAACTGCAGGTGGGCTTGAGGCTTCCGAAAGTACCATAAAAAAAAAAAGATTTTTTTATTAAGAAGGTAAAAAAAAAAACAGCGGGACCGACCCGCGAGCTAAGCCGACGGGGACTTCCAGGAGGTCGGCATGAGGTGGCCGCTCATACCGCTCTTGCCCTGGAAGTCCGCCGAGGACCGCGGGCGCTGTGGAGCTCCCACAAGGAAGCTGCCGGCATGCAGCAGCTCCCACGGGGCCCCTCTATCCCCCCACGGGTGCAGAAGGCAGGCACACCGCCGCTAATAGGCGGAGCTGGCTCCCGGCCGCTGTCATGCATCACTCGCGGACCGGAAGTGCTTGGCAGCCGGGTGGACACGGCGGGACTCGCCGCGGGCGCTGTGGAGCTCCTACAGGGCTGCCCCCGGGCTGGCACAGCTTCCACAAGGCTCCTCTATCCCCCCAGGTGTGCAATAGGCAGGCACACGCCGCACACGCCGCTCGTACACGGAGATGGCTCCCGGCCGCTTTCGGTAGGAGTCACCGAGGTGGCCTTGCTCGTGCAACTGCAGGTGGGCTTGAGGCTTCCGAAAGTACCATAAAAAAAAAAAGATTTTTTTATTAAGAAGGTAAAAAAAAAAACAGCGGGACCGACCCGCGAGCTAAGCCGACGGGGACTTCCAGGAGGTCGGCATGAGGTGGCCGCTCATACCGCTCTTGCCCTGGAAGTCCGCCGAGGACCGCGGGCGCTGTGGAGCTCCCACAAGGAAGCTGCCGGCATGCAGCAGCTCCCACGGGGCCCCTCTATCCCCCCACGGGTGCAGAAGGCAGGCACACCGCCGCTAATAGGCGGAGCTGGCTCCCGGCCGCTGTCATGCATCACTCGCGGACCGGAAGTGCTTGGCAGCCGGGTGGACACGGCGGGACTCGCCGCGGGCGCTGTGGAGCTCCTACAGGGCTGCCCCCGGGCTGGCACAGCTTCCCCAAGGCTCCTCTATCCCCCCACGGGTGCAATAGGCAGGCACACACCGCTCATACACGGAGCTGGCTCCCGGCCGCTTTCGGAAGGAGTCGCCGACGTGGCCTTGCTCGTGCAACTCCAGGTGGGCTTGGGGCTTCCGAAAATGCCATAAAAAAAAAAAGATTTTTTTTATTAAGAAGGTAGAAAAATCAGCGGGACCGACCCGCGAGCGAGGCCGACGGGGACTTCCAGGAGGTCGGCATGAGGTGGCCGCGTCTACCGCTCGAAACCTGGAAGTCTGCAACGGGCGCTGCGGAGCTAGTACACGGCTGTCCCCGGTCTTGCACAGCTTCCCCATGGCTCCTCTATCCCCCCCATGGGTGCAATATAATTTTTAAAAAAAAAACAATTTTAGTCATTATTAACCTAGTTCGGTCCCCACCGTTACAGTCGGATGTCAGCTGTAAGATACAGCTGAGATCCGGTGATGATGGCACCGACTCAGCTTCTGAGCCGGTGCCAAACATTGTACGGCATTTTGCGGGAAGTCAATGCTTTCCAGGACGTACATATACGTCCAATGGCGGGAAGGGGTTAATAATGACTAAAATTGTTTTTTTTTTAAAAAATTATATTGCACCCATGGGGGGGATAGAGGAGCCATGGGGAAGCTGTGCAAGACCGGGGACAGCCGTGTACTAGCTCCGCAGCGCCCGTTGCAGACTTCCAGGTTTCGAGCGGTAGACGCGGCCACCTCATGCCGACCTCCTGGAAGTCCCCGTCGGCCTCGCTCGCGGGTCGGTCCCGCTGATTTTTCTACCTTCTTAATAAAAAAAATCTTTTTTTTTTTATGGTACTTTCGGAAGCCTCAAGCCCACCTGCAGTTGCACGAGCAAGGCCACCTCGGTGACTCCTACCGAAAGCGGCCGGGAGCCATCTCCGTGTACGAGCGGCGTGTGCGGCGTGTGCCTGCCTATTGCACCCGTGGGGGGATAGAGGAGCCTTGGGGAAGCTGTGCCAGCCCGGGGGCAGCCCTGTAGGAGCTCCACAGCGCCCGCGGCGAGTCCCGCCGTGTCCACCCGGCTGCCAAGCACTTCCGGTCCGCGAGTGATGCATGACAGCGGCCGGGAGCCAGCTCCGCCTATTAGCGGCGGTGTGCCTGCCTTCTGCACCCGTGGGGGGATAGAGGGGCCCCGTGGGAGCTGCTGCATGCCGGCAGCTTCCTTGTGGGAGCTCCACAGCGCCCGCGGTCCTCGGCGGACTTCCAGGGCAAGAGCGGTATGAGCGGCCACCTCATGCCGACCTCCTGGAAGTCCCCGTCGGCTTAGCTCGCGGGTCGGTCCCGCTGTTTTTTTTTTTACCTTCTTAATAAAAAAATCTTTTTTTTTTTATGGTACTTTCGGAAGCCTCAAGCCCACCTGCAGTTGCACGAGCAAGGCCACCTCGGTGACTCCTACCGAAAGCGGCCGGGAGCCATCTCCGTGTACGAGCGGCGTGTGCGGCGTGTGCCTGCCTATTGCACCCGTGGGGGGATAGAGGAGCCTTGTGGAAGCTGTGCCAGCCCGGGGGCAGCCCTGTAGGAGCTCCACAGCGCCCGCGGCGAGTCCCGCCGTGTCCACCCGGCTGCCAAGCACTTCCGGTCCGCGAGTGATGCATGACAGCGGCCGGGAGCCAGCTCCGCCTATTAGCGGCGGTGTGCCTGCCTTCTGCACCCGTGGGGGGATAGAGGGGCCCCGTGGGAGCTGCTGCATGCCGGCAGCTTCCTTGTGGGAGCTCCACAGCGCCCGCGGTCCTCGGCGGACTTCCAGGGCAAGAGCGGTATGAGCGGCCACCTCATGCCGACCTCCTGGAAGTCCCCGTCGGCTTAGCTCGCGGGTCGGTCCCGCTGTTTTTTTTTTTACCTTCTTAACCCCTTCCCGCTCCTTGACGTACTATTACGTCATGGCAGCTGTATCGTTCGCGCTCCATGCCGTAATAGTACGTCTCGGGAGTAACGGCCGTTTCGGCCGTCCTCCCGACACATACAGGAGCTGTGACGCTGCTGTCTTGTTCAGCAGCTGTCACAGCTCCTACAGCGGGGACCGATCGCTGTGTCCCCGCTGATTAACCCCTTAAAAGCCGCGTTCTATAGAGATCGCGGCTTTTTAGGGGTTAAGCTGCCATTGCCGGCCTGCTACGCGATAGCGGCCGGCGATGGTGACTATGGCAACCGGACACCAAACAATGGCGTCCGGCGATGCCATAGACGGAAGCCTAGTGGGTCCTGACAACGTCAGGACCCACTATGCTTGCTGTCAGTGAGTAGCTGACAGTTCTAATACACTGCACTACGCATGTAGTGCAGTGTATTAGAATAGCGATCAGGGCCTCCTGCCCTCATGTCCCCTAGTGGGACAAAGTAATAAAGTTAAAAAAAAGTTAAAAAAAGTTGTGTAAAAATAAGAAAATAAAAGATTTAAAAGTATTAAAAGTAAAAATCCCCCTTTTTCCCTTATCAGTCCTTTATTATTAATAAAAATATATAAAAAAACAAATAAACTATACATAATTGGTATCGCCGCGTCCGTAACGGCCTGAACTACAAAATTATTTCATTATTTATCCCGCACGGTGAACGCCGTAAAAAAAATAAATAATAAACCGAACCACAATCACAATTCTTTGGTCACTTCACCTCCCAAAAAATGGAATAAAAAGAGATCAAAAAGTCGCATGTACCTAAAAATGGTACTGATCGAAACTACAGTTCGTTACGCAAAAAATAAGTCCTCGCACGGCTTTATTGATTGAAAAATAAAAACTTTATGGCTCTTAGAATAAGGTAACACAAAAAGTGAATGATTGTTTACAAAACTTATTTTATTGTGCAAACGCCATAAGACATAAAAAAAAACTATAAACATCTGGTATCGCCGTAATCGTATCGCCACGCAGAATAAAGTGAATATATCATTTATAGCGCACGGTGAACGCTGTAAAAAAAAACGAAAAAAAAAACAATCGTACAATTGCTGTTTTTTAGTCACCACGCCACCTAAAAATAGAATAAAAACTGATCAAAAAGCCGCATGCACCCCAAGAAAACTACAATGGATTCCTCAAGGGGTCTAGTTTCCAAATTGGGGTCACTTTTGGGGGGTTCCCAATGTTTTGGCACCACAAGACCTCTTCAAACCGGACATGGTGCCTAATAAAAAAGATGCTTCAAAATCCACTAGGTGCTCCTTTGCTTCGGAGGCCGATGCTTCAGTCCATTACCGCACGAGGGCCACATGTGGGATATTTCTCAAAACTGCAGAATCTGGGTAATACGTATTAAGTTGCGTTTCTCTGATAAATCCTTTTGTGTTATAAAAAAAATGGTATAAAGAGGATTTTCTGACAAAAAAAATAATGTAAATTTCACCTCTACTTTGCTCTAAATTTTTGTGAAACACCTAAAGGGTTCATAAACTTTCTAAATGCTGTTGTGAATACTTTGAGGGGTCTAGTTTCTAAAATGGGGTGTTTGATAGGGGTTTCTAATATATGGGCCCCTCAAAGCAACTTCAGAACTGAACTGGAACCTAAAAAAATAAATAAATGAGGCAATACTTCGCTTCTTACATTATACTGATAATGAGCCGTGCCCACCCCGAGATGACCCCAGTTTTGACCGTTTGTATAAACGGAGACCCCTATTAGACCGTTCCAGTGCCCGGTTTTCCCAAGCATACACCCCTGAGAAGTGTATTTCTATTGATGAGTCCCTGGTACATTTTAAAGGGAGGGTTCAATTCCGCGAGTACCTGCCGGGTAAGAGGGCAAGGTATGGCGTGAAGATGTATAAGCTGTGAGAGTGCATCAGGGTATACCTACAGGTTTAGGATATATGAAGGAAAGGCCACCCCCAAACCAGACTGCATCCTGGACTACAATAGGTACATGGGAGGGATGGACTTGTAAGATCAAGCCCTGAAGCCCTACAGCGCCATGCGGTGTGGTATAAGAAGCTGGCCGGGCACATCATACAGATGGCATTGTACAATGCATACATGCTACGTCGATGTGCAGGCCAGACGGGAACTTTCCTGGAATTTCAAGAGGTGATTATCAAGAACCTAATCTTTAGGGACCAAGAAGGGGGGGGGCACCCAGTACTTCTGGAAGCGAGCCCACACGCATCGTACCAGGGCAACACTTTCCAGGAGAAGTTCCCCAAACTGGCAAGAAGGGAAAAAGTCAAAAGAGGTGCAAAGTCTGCTATAAGAGGGGGTAAGGGAGGACACAATATATCAATGTGACACGTGTCCCGAATAACCAGAGCTCTGTATGAAAGTGTTTTAAAATTTATCATACATCCCTTGGTTTATAATTTACCCCAATTTTACTTACCCTGATGCACTCCACACAGCTTATCCCCCCTCGTCTTTCCCCTCTGATCCCTGCTGTGTGTCCAGGCAGCTGATAACAGCCACATGTAGGGTATTGCCATACCCGGGAGAACCCACATTACAGTTTATGGGGTGTAGGTCTCCGGTCAAAATGGCCACTACACCTCTAGATGAATGCCTTAAGGGTGTAGTTTTTAAAACGGGGTCACTTCTTGGGGGTTTCAACTGTTCTGGTACCTCAGGGGCTTCTGCATACATGACTTCGCACTAGAAAATCCCCAGTAGGCCAAATGGTGGTCCTTTCCTTCTGAGCCCTCCCATGGGCCCAAATGGCAGTTTATCACAACAAATGGGGTATTGCGGCCCTCAGAACAAATTGCGCAACAGAATGGGGTATTTTGTTTCTTGTGAAAATAAGAAATTTTCAGCCAAAACTACATATTATTTGAAAAAAATAATTTTGTTTTCATTCCCAGCCCAATTCAAATAAGTTCTGTGAAAAAACTATGGGGTCAAAATGGTCACAACACCCATAAATGAATTCCTTGAGGGGTGTAGTTTCCAAAATGGGGTCATTTGTGGTTGGTTTCTATTGCTTTGATACCTCTGGGGCTCTGCAAATGCGACATGGCACCCGAAAACCAATCCAGCAAAATCTGGACTCCAAAGAACACACAGCGCTCCTTTCCTTCTGAGCCCTCCCATGGGCCCAAACGGCAGTTTATCACCACAAATGGGGTATTGCCGCACTCAGGACAAATTGGGCAACAGAATGGAGTATTTTATTTCTTGTGAAAATAAGAATTTTTGAGCTAAAATGACATATTATTGGAAAAAATATATATTTTTTTAATTCCCAGCCCAATTCAAATTAGTTCTGTGAAGAAACTATGGAGTCTAAATGGTCACATTACCCATAAATGAATTCCTTGAGGGGTGTAGTTTCCAAAATGGGGTCACTTCTGGTGGGTTTCCATTGCTTTGATACCTCTGGGGCTCTGCAAATGCGACATGGCACCCGAAAACCAAACCAGCAAAATCTGTACTCCAAAGAACACACAGCGCTCCTTCCCTTCTGAGGCCTCCCATGGGCCCAAACGGCAGTTTATTGCCACAAATAGGGTATTGATGCACTCAGGAGAAATTGGGCAACAAAATTGAGTATTTTGTTCCCTGTGAAAATAAGAAATTTTGGTAAAAAATTACATCTTATTGAAAAAAATTTCATTTTTTTAATGTCACAGCCCAATTGAAATAGGTGCTGTGAAAAAACTGTGTGGTCAAAATGCTAACAACAACCATAAATGAATTCCTTGAGGGGTGTAGTTTCCAAAATGGGGTCACTTTTGGTGGGTTTCCATTGCTTTGATACCTCTGAGGCTCTGCAAATGCGACATGGCACCCGAAAACCAATCCAACAAAATCTGGACTCCAACAAACATATAGCGCTCCTTTCCTTCTGAGCCCTCCCATGGGCCCAAACGGCAGTTTATCACCACAAATGGGGTATTGCCACACTAAGGACAAATTGGGCAACAAAATGGGGTATTTTGTTCCTTGTGAAAATAAGAAATTTTGATCACAAATGACATTTTATTTGAAAAAATGACATTTTTTTCATTTCAGAGCCCAATTCAAATACGTGCTGTGAAAAAACTGTGCGGTCAAAATGGTAACAACAACCCTAAATGAATTCCTTGAGGGGTGTAGTTTCCAAAATGGGGTCACTATTGGGGGATTCCTACTGTTTTGACACCTCAACACCTCTTCAAACCTGGCATGCTGCCTAAAATATATTCTAATAAAAAAGGGGCCTCAAAATGCACTAGGTGCTTCTTTGCTTCTAGGGCTTGTGTTTTAGTCCACGAGCGCAGTAGGGCCACATGTGGGACATTTCTAAAAACTGCAGAATCTGGAGAATACATATTTAGTAGTGTTTCTCTGGTAAAACCTTCTGTGTTACAGAAAAAAAAATGAATAAAATTGAAATTCAGCAAGAAAAATGAAATTTGCAAATTTCACCTCCACTTTGCTTTAATTCCTGTGAAATGCCTGAAGGGTTAAAAAACTTTCTAACTGCTGTTTTGAATACTTTGAGGGGTCTAGTTTTTAAAATGGGGTGTTTTATCAGGGTTTCTAATACATAGGCCCCACAAAGCCACTTCAGAACTCAAGAGGTACCTTAAAAAAAAGGCTTTTGAAATTTTCTTAAAAATATGAGAAATTGCTGTTTATGTTCTAAGCCTTGTAACGTCCAAGAAAAATAAAAGAATGTTCAAAAAACGATGCCAATCTAAAGTAGACATATGGGAAATGTGAACTAGTAACTATTTTGGGTGGTATAACCGTCTGTTTTACAAGCAGATGCATTTAAATTCAGAAAAATGCAATTTTTTCAAAATTTTCTCTACATTTTGCAATTTTTCACCAATAAACACTGAATATATCGACCAAATTTTACCACGAACATGAAGCCCAATGTGTCACGAGAAAACAATCTCAGAATCGCTTGGGTAGGTTTAAGCATTCCGACGTTATTACCACATAAAGTGAAATATGTCAGATTTGAAAAATGGGCTCTGAGCCTTAAGGCCAAAACTAGGCTGCGTCCTTAAGGGGTTAATAAAAAAATCTCAAGCCCACCTGCAGTTGCACGAGCAAGGCCACCTCGGTGACTCCTACCGAAAGCGGCCGGGAGCCATCTCCGTGTACGAGCGGCGTGTGCGGCGTGTGCCTGCCTATTGCACCCGTGGGGGGATAGAGGAGCCTTGGGGAAGCCGTGCCAGCCCGGGGGCAGCCCTGTAGGAGCTCCACAGCGCCCGCGGCGAGTCCCGCCGTGTCCACCCGGCTGCCAAGCACTTCCGGTCCGCGAGTGATGCATGACAGCGGCCGGGAGCCAGCTCCGCCTATTAGCGGCGGTGTGCCTGCCTTCTGCACCCGTGGGGGGATAGAGGGGCCCCGTGGGAGCTGCTGCATGCCGGCAGCTTCCTTGTGGGAGCTCCACAGCGCCCGCGGTCCTCGGCGGACTTCCAGGGCAAGAGCGGTATGAGCGGCCACCTCATGCCGACCTCCTGGAAGTCCCCGTCGGCTTAGCTCGCGGGTCGGTCCCGCTGTTTTTTTTTTTACCTTCTTAATAAAAAAATCTTTTTTTTTTTATGGTACTTTCGGAAGCCTCAAGCCCACCTGCAGTTGCACGAGCAAGGCCACCTCGGTGACTCCTACCGAAAGCGGCCGGGAGCCATCTCCGTGTACGAGCGGCGTGTGCGGCGTGTGCCTGCCTATTGCACCCGTGGGGGGATAGAGGAGCCTTGGGGAAGCTGTGCCAGCCCGGGGGCAGCCCTGTAGGAGCTCCACAGCGCCCGCGGCGAGTCCCGCCGTGTCCACCCGGCTGCCAAGCACTTCCGGTCCGCGAGTGATGCATGACAGCGGCCGGGAGCCAGCTCCGCCTATTAGCGGCGGTGTGCCTGCCTTCTGCACCCGTGGGGGGATAGAGGGGCCCCGTGGGAGCTTGTGGATGCCGGCAGCTTCCTTGTGGGAGCTGGGCATCGGCCGCGGCGAGTCCCGTAGTTCACCCGCCCGACAAGCACTTCCGGCCCGCGGCGGACTTCCAGGGCTCAAGCGGTAGGCGCGGCCACCTCATGCCGACCTCCTGGAACTCCCCCTCGGCCTCGCTCGCGTGTCTGTCTTCATTCACGTTTTGGAGAAAAAACCCTATGAGGTTTTTATTTTGGCCTTCAGCCAAGCAGCAGTTCCAGGAGGCCGGGCATTTTGGCACCTCCCACCGGTGTAATTGGCGAGGTGACACTTTTAGGGGTGTGAATATCTCCTACGCCTGAAATACTGTGAGAGGGAGAACTTGCTCCGCCTCCCAAGTCCAACACTTCCAGGACGAGAGGAGGGCGGGAGGCGTTCCCTGCTTAGGCCGAATGCTGCTTCCACGGCGATAGCGGCACCAAGCCGCCCTCTCACGCCGCTGCCCTGGATGTCCCCGTCGGCCTCGCTCGCTGGTCGGGTCCGGTGTTTTTTTACCTTCTTAATAAAAAATTATTTTTTTTTTTTATGTTATTTCCTGAAGCCCCAAGCCCACCTGCAGTTGCACGAGCAAGGCCACCTCGGCAACTCCTACCGAAAGCCGTGAACGAGGAAGTACAAGCCGAGAAGGACTTCCATGGTGTGACCGGTAGGTAGTGGCACCTCCTGCCGTCCTCCTGGAAGTCCCCGTCGGCCTGGCTCACGGCTCGGTCCCGCTGTGTGTTTTACCTTCATAATAAAAAACACTTTTTTTTTTTATGGTATTTTCTGAAGTCCCAAGCCGACCTGCAGTTGCAGGAGCTCGGCCACCTCGGCAACTCCTACCGAAAGCCGTGAACGAGGAAGTACAAACGGGAGCTGCTCCCGTTCCAAGCCGAGAAGGACTTCCATGGTGTGACCGGTAGGTAGTGGCACCTCCTGCCGTCCTCCTGGAAGTCCCCGTCGGCCTGGCTCACGGCTCGGTCCCGCTGTGTGTTTTACCTTCATAATAAAAAACACTTTTTTTTTTTATGGTATTTTCTGAAGTCCCAAGACGACCTGCAGTTGCAGGAGCTCGGCCACCTCGGCAACTCCTACCGAAAGCCGTGAACGAGGAAGTACAAACGGGAGCTGCTCCCGTTCCAAGCCGAGAAGGACTTCCATGGTGTGACCGGTAGGTAGTGGCACCTCCTGCCGTCCTCCTGGAAGTCCCCGTCGGCCTCGCTCGCAGGTCTGTCTTCATTGACGTTTTGGAGAAAAAACCCTATGAGGTTTTTATTTTGGGCCTCAGCCGGGCAGCAGTTCCATGAGCCCGGGTACTTTGGCACCTTACCCCGGTGTATTTGAGGTGGTGACACTTTTAGGGGTGTGAATATCTCCTTCACCTGAAATCCTGTGAGAGGGCATCTAGGTTTTGAGTTCCAAGTCCCAACGGTTCTTCCTAGCGGGAAGTCCTAACCGTTCCTGGCCGAGAGTGACTTCCAGGGTTTGAGCAATAGGTACCGGCCCGCCCTCTCACGGTGCCTCCTGGAAGTCCCCGTCGGCCTCGTTCGCTGGTCGGTCCGCTGCACCTTAACTTCCATGAAAGAACTTTGGTGCATTCTTTCTGGAGTCCCAGGCCGACCAGCAGTTGCAGGAGCTCGGCCAGCTCTGTGACTCCAACCGAGTACCATGAAGGAGGACGTGCTGCACGTTCTTGCGGGAGCTGCACCTGGTCCAACCCGAGAAGGACTTCCATGGTGTGACCGGTATGTAGTGGCACGTCATGCTGGCCTCCTGGAAGTTCCCGTCGGCCTTGCTCGCTGGTCGGTCCGCTGCACCTGAACTTCCACGAAAGAACTTTGATGCATTCTTTCTGGAGTCCCAGGCCGACCAGCAGTTGCAGGAGCTCGGCCACCTTGGCGACTCCAACCCGAACACCTTGAAGGAGGACGTGCTGCACGTTCTAGCGGGAGCTGCACCTGGTCCAACCCGAGAATGACTTCCATGGTGTGACCGGTATGTAGTGGCACGTCATGCCGGCCTCCTGGAAGTCCCCGTCGGCCTCGCTGGCAGGTCTGTCTTCATTGACGTTTTGGAGGAAAAACCCTATGAGGTTTTTATTTTGGGCCTCAGCCGGGCAGCAGTTCCAGGAGCCCGGGTACTTTGGCACCTTACCCCGGTGTATTTGAGGTGGTGACACTTTTAGGGGTGTGAATATCTCCTTCACCTGAAATCCTGTGAGAGGGCATTTAGGTTTTGAGTTCCAAGTCCCAACGGTTCTTCCTAGCGGGAAGTCCTAACCGTTCGTGGCCGAGAGTGACTTCCAGGGTGTGAGCGATAGGCACCGGCCCTCTCATGGTGTCTCCTGGAAGTCCCCGTCGGCCTCGTTGGCTGGTCGGTCCGCTGCACCTGAACTTCCACGAAAGAACTTTGGTGCATTCTTTCTGGAGTCCCAGGCCGACCAGCAGTTGTAGGAGCTCGGCCACGTTGGCGACTCCAATCGAGAGTACCGTGAAGGAGGACGTGCTGCACGTTCCAGCGGGAGCTGCACCTGGTCCAACCCGAGAATGACTTCCATGGTGTGACCGGTATGTAGTGGCACGCCATGCCGGCCTCCTGGAAGTCCCCGTCGGCCTAGCTCGCAGGTCTGTCTTCATTGACGTTTTGGAGGAAAAACCCTATGAGGTTTTTATTTTGGGCTTCAGCCGGGCAGCAGTTCCAGGAGCCCGGGTAAGTTGGCACCTTACCCCGGTGTATTTGAGGTGGTGACACTTTTAGGGGAGCGAATATCTCCTTCACCTGAAAACCTGTGAGAGGGCATTTCTGCTCCGCGTTCCAAGTCCCAACGGTTCTTCCTAGCGGGAAGTCCTAACCCTTCGTGGCCGAGAAGGACTTCCATGGTGTGACCGGTATGTAGTGGCACGTCATGCCGGCCTCCTGGAAGTCCCCGTCGGCCTCGTTGGCTGGTCGGTCCGCTGCACCTGAACTTCCACGAAAGAACTTTGGTGCATTCTTTCTGGAGTCCCAGGCCGACCAGCAGTTGTAGGAGCTCGGCCACGTTGGCGACTCCAATCGAGAGTACCGTGAAGGAGGACGTGCTGCACGTTCTAGCGGGAGCTGCACCTGGTCCAACCCGAGAATGACTTCCATGGTGTGACCGGTATGTAGTGGCACGCCATGCCGGCCTCCTGGAAGTCCCCATCGGCCTAGCTCGCAGGTCTGTCTTCATTGACGTTTTGGAGGAAAAACCCTATGAGGTTTTTATTTTGGGCTTCAGCCGGGCAGCAGTTCCAGGAGCCCGGGTAAGTTGGCACCTTACCCCGGTGTATTTGAGGTGGTGACACTTTTAGGGGTGCGAATATCTCCTTCACCTGAAATCCTGTGAGAGGGCATTTCTGCTCCGCGTTCCAAGTCCCTACGGTTCTTCCTAGCGGGAAGTCCTAACCGTTTGTGGCCGAGAAGGACTTCCATGGTGTGACCGGTATGTAGTGGCACGTCATGCCGGCCTCCTGGAAGTCCCCATCGGCCTCGTTGGCTAGTCGGTCCGGTGCACCTTGACTTCCACGAAAGAACTTTGGTGCATTCTTTCTGGAGTCCCAGGCCGACCAGCAGTTGTAGGAGCTCGGCCACGTTGGCGACTCCAATCGAGAGTACCTTGAAGGAGGACGTGCTGCACGTTCTAGCGGGAGCTGCACCTGGTCCAACCCGAGAATGACTTCCATGGTGTGACCGGTATGTAGTGGCACGTCATGCCGGCCTCCTGGAAGTCCCCGTCGTCCTCGCTGGCAGGTCTGTCTTCATTGACGTTTTGGAGGAAAAACCCTATGAGGTTTTTATTTTGGGCCTCAGCCGGGCAGCAGTTCCAGGAGCCCGGGTACTTTGGCACCTTACCCCGGTGTATTTGAGGTGGTGACACTTTTAGGGGTGTGAATATCTCCTTCACCTGAAATCCTGTGAGAGGGCATTTAGGTTTTGAGTTCCAAGTCCCAACGGTTCTTCCTAGCGGGAAGTCCTAACCGTTCGTGGCCGAGAGTGACTTCCAGGGTGTGAGCGATAGGCACCGGCCCTCTCATGGTGTCTCCTGGAAGTCCCCGTCGGCCTCGTTGGCTGGTCGGTCCGCTGCACCTGAACTTCCACGAAAGAACTTTGGTGCATTCTTTCTGGAGTCCCAGGCCGACCAGCAGTTGTAGGAGCTCTGCCACGTTGGCGACTCCAATCGAGAGTACCGTGAAGGAGGACGTGCTGCACGTTCTAGCGGGAGCTGCACCTGGTCCAACCCGAGAATGACTTCCATGGTGTGACCGGTATGTAGTGGCACGCCATGCCGGCCTCCTGGAAGTCCCCGTCGGCCTCGCTGGCAGGTCTGTCTTCATTGACGTTTTGGAGGAAAAACCCTATGAGGTTTTTATTTTGGGCCTCAGCCGGGCAGCAGTTCCAGGAGCCCGGGTACTTTGGCACCTTACCCCAGTGTATTTGAGGTGGTGACACTTTTAGGGGTGTGAATATCTCCTTCACCTGAAATCCTGTGAGAGGGCATTTAGGTTTTGAGTTCCAAGTCCCAACGGTTCTTCCTAGCGGGAAGTCCTAACCGTTCGTGGCCGAGAGTGACTTCCAGGGTGTGAGCGATAGGCACCGGCCCTCTCATGGTGTCTCCTGGAAGTCCCCGTCGGCCTCGTTGGCTGGTCGGTCCGGTGCACCTTGACTTCCACGAAAGAACTTTGGTGCATTCTTTCTGGAGTCCCAGGCCGACCAGCAGTTGTAGGAGCTCGGCCACGTTGGCGAGTCCAACCGAGAGTACCGTGAAGGAGGACGTGCTGCACGTTCTAGCGGGAGCTGCACCTGGTCCAACCCGAGAAGGACTTCCATGGTGTGACCGGTATGTAGTGGCACGTCATGCCGGCCTCCTGGAAGTCCCCGTCGGCCTCGCTGGCAGGTCTGTCTTCATTGACGTTTTGGAGGAAAAACCCTATGAGGTTTTTATTTTGGGCTTCAGCCGGGCAGCAGTTCCAGGAGCCCGGGTAAGTTGGCACCTTACCCCGGTGTATTTGAGGTGGTGACACTTTTAGGGGTGCAAATATCTCCTTCACCTGAAATCCTGTGAGAGGGCATTTCTGCTCCGCGTTCCAAGTCCCTACGGTTCTTCCTAGCGGGAAGTCCTAACCGTTTATAGCCGAGAAGGACTTCCATGGTGTGACCGGTATGTAGTGGCACGTCATGCCGACCTCCTGGAAGTCCCCGTCGGCCTCGTTGGCTGGTCGGTCCGGTGCACCTTGACTTCCACGAAAGAACTTTGGTGCATTCTTTCTGGAGTCCCAGGCCGACCAGCAGTTGTAGGAGCTCGGCCACGTTGGCGAGTCCAACCGAGAGTACCGTGAAGGAGGACGTGCTGCACGTTCTAGCGGGAGCTGCACCTGGTCCAACCCGAGAAGGACTTCCATGGTGTGACCGGTATGTAGTGGCACGTCATGCCGGCCTCCTGGAAGTCCCCGTCGGCCTCGCTGGCAGGTCTGTCTTCATTGACGTTTTGGAGGAAAAACCCTATGAGGTTTTTATTTTGGGCTTCAGCCGGGCAGCAGTTCCAGGAGCCCGGGTAAGTTGGCACCTTACCCCGGTGTATTTGAGGTGGTGACACTTTTAGGGGTGCAAATATCTCCTTCACCTGAAATCCTGTGAGAGGGCATTTCTGCTCCGCGTTCCAAGTCCCTACGGTTCTTCCTAGCGGGAAGTCCTAACCGTTTATGGCCGAGAAGGACTTCCATGGTGTGACCGGTATGTAGTGGCACGTCATGCCGACCTCCTGGAAGTCCCCGTCGGCCTCGTTGGCTGGTCGGTCCGGTGCACCTTGACTTCCACGAAAGAACTTTGGTGCATTCTTTCTGGAGTCCCAGGCCGACCAGCAGTTGTAGGAGCTCGGCCACGTTGGCGAGTCCAACCGAGAGTACCGTGAAGGAGGACGTGCTGCACGTTCTAGCGGGAGCTGCACCTGGTCCAACCCGAGAAGGACTTCCATGGTGTGACCGGTATGTAGTGGCACGTCATGCCGGCCTCCTGGAAGTCCCCGTCGGCCTCGCTGGCAGGTCTGTCTTCATTGACGTTTTGGAGGAAAAACCCTATGAGGTTTTTATTTTGGGCTTCAGCCGGGCAGCAGTTCCAGGAGCCCGGGTAAGTTGGCACCTTACCCCGGTGTATTTGAGGTGGTGACACTTTTAGGGGTGCAAATATCTCCTTCACCTGAAATCCTGTGAGAGGGCATTTCTGCTCCGCGTTCCAAGTCCCTACGGTTCTTCCTAGCGGGAAGTCCTAACCGTTTGTGGCCGAGAAGGACTTCCATGGTGTGACCGGTATGTAGTGGCACGTCATGCCGGCCTCCTGGAAGGCCTCGTTGGCTGGTCGGTCCGGTGCACCTTGACTTCCACGAAAGAACTTTGGTGCATTCTTTCTGGAGTCCCAGGCCGACCAGCAGTTGTAGGAGCTCGGCCACATTGGCGAGTCCAACCGAGAGTACCGTGAAGGAGGACGTGCTGCACGTTCTAGCGGGAGCTGCACCTGGTCCAACCCGAGAAGGACTTCCATGGTGTGACCGGTATGTAGTGGCACGTCATGCCGGCCACCTGGAAGTCCCCGTCGGCCTCGGCCACCTGTCGTTAAGCTGTGAGAGGAGCACGTGCTCCCGTGCCGTTTGAGTCTTTGGAATTTGTCCAAGACTCCTCAGATCGATCTGGCTCCCCGCGACCCGGCGGCGGAGGGACCACTCGCTCGGCAGTGCTTTGGAGCACTGTCGGTTACGGCGAGCGCGTCTTCCTCCCACACCGTCCGGGTCTGTTTCGCCCCCGGCCACCTACGGCCGGTGTCCCAAAAAGCCCGGCGGTCCTGCTAAGGCGGGCGCCGGTACCTCTCGCTCCCGCGAGGTGCGTTTGCTCAGTGCTGCTTCTATCACTCTAAAAGGCGTCCGAGAGTGCGCTGGTGTCGCCGGAGCCCGAGGCGCGAGAGAAAGCTTTAAACGACGGGGAGGCAGTGACCGCCCCCGTATGTCCGCTGCTCGCAAGGGCCTCTCTAGCCGAGGTGCTCCCAGGCGCACCCGCGCATGGGGCACGGTTGTTTCTCGCAAGTAGTCCAAAGCCGTCTTCTGCCTCGCCCGAGGCTGGAAGTGTCGGCGTGGCTCCCGCATGCAAGCCACACGCGGCTCCACGGTGGCTTCCCTCCCCCCCTCTCCGGAGGGGGGCGGCCCCATCCCATGTGGAGCCGCTAAGCCGCCGGGAAAGCGGCCTCGGTTCCCCGTGGGCGACAAAGGCGTCCTCCTCGGCACTTTGCGAGCTGGGCCGCCAGAGAGAGCAGTTAACCCGGATTGTCGAGGTTGTCGTTGCCTTTGTCCCATATTACCTAAGCCTGGTCCTTGTTACCTTACTGGTAAGGGTTAGGGACGCTGAGCGCGCTCCATCTTCTCGGCTCTATGTTGGGCTCTCTCTAAACAGGTCCTCGACTTAAGACCGACCGGTCTTCGTAGGCATCCTTCATCTCGGCAGGTTGCGAGCTGGGCCGTCGGTGAGAGCAGTTAACCCGGATTGTCGAGGTTGCCGTTGCCTTTGTCCCATATTACCTAAGCCTGGTCCTTGATACCTTACTGGTAAGGGTTAGGGACGCTGAGCGCGCTCCATCTTCTCGGCTCTATGTTGGGCTCTCTCTAAACAGGTCCTCGACTTACGATTCTGCCCCGACCGACCGACCGGTCTTCGTAGGCGTCCTCCATCTCGGCAGGTTGCGAGCTGGGCCGCCGGTGAGAGCAGTTAACCCGGATTGTCGAGGTTGCCGTTGCCTTTGTCCCATATTACCTAAGCCTGGTCCTTGATACCTTACTGGTAAGGGTTAGGGACGATGAGCGCGCTCCATCTTCTCGGCTCTATGTTGGGCTCTCTCTAAACAGGTCCTCGACTTACGATTCTGCCCCGACCGACCGACCGGTCTTCGTAGGCGTCCTCCATCTCGGCAGGTTGCGAGCTGGGCCGCCGGTGAGAGCAGTTAACCCGGATTGTCGAGGTTGCCGTTGCCTTTGTCCCATATTACCTAAGCCTGGTCCTTGATACCTTACTGGTAAGGGTTAGGGACGATGAGCGCGCTCCATCTTCTCGGCTCTATGTTGGGCTCTCTCTAAACAGGTCCTCGACTTACGATGCTGCCCCGACCGACCGACCGGTCTTCGTAGGCTTCCTCCATCTCGGCAGGTTGCGAGCTGGGCCGCGGTGAGAGTATGTAGCCCGGACTGTCCTGAAGCGTCACAGTGGCATATTGAACCCCCCGGTTGACTTACATTTATGTGGTCGCGAAACCTGGTTGTGGTCTCAGTGCCAATCTGCGTCCAACAACGGGGCTCTTGGTTGCTCTCTTTCCATGTGTCCTCGAATGTCTTCCGATGCCTTGGAAGGGTCGGTTGTTTGAAGGCATCCTCCTCGGCAGGTTGAGAGCTGGCCCGTGGTGAGAGTATGTAGCCCGGACTGTCCTGAAGCGTCACAGTGGCATATTGAACACCCCGGTTGACTTACATTTATGTGGTCGCGAAACCTGGTTGCGGTCTCAGTGCCAATCTGCGTCCAACAACGGGGCTCTTGGTTGCTCTCTTTCCATGTGTCCTCGACTGTCTTCCGATGCCTTGGAAGGGTCGGTCGGTTGTTTGAAGGCATCCTCCTCCTCGGCAGGTTGAGAGCTGGCCCGCGGTGAGAGTATGTAGCCCGGACTGTCCTGAAGCGTCACAGTGGCATATTGAACACCCCGGTTGACTTACATTTATGTGGTCGCGAAACCTGGTTGCGGTCTCAGTGCCAATCTGCGTCCAACAACGGGGCTCTTGGTTGCTCTCTTTCCATGTGTCCTCGACTGTCTTCCGATGCCTTGGAAGGGGGGTCGGTTGTTTGAAGGTGTCCTCCTGCTCGGCAGGTTTCGAGCTGGGCCGTCGGTGAGAGCAGGTAGCCGGGATTGTCCTGGGGCGCGTCGTAGCAGTTATGCCAACCCAT